>NW_022195316.1:0-3645 GCF_008641045.1 Pistacia vera | reverse complement strand
ATAAAGTGAGAGCTGGTGGCTTAATTATTAATTATCTAAAATATTTAATTCGGATTCCAATTGGATCATTAAATCTCTCAATGATTCAAAAGTAAATAATTATTAGAAAGATTTAATATAGTTTCATTAAATATTTAATAAAACTAATTAAATATGGTCAAATTTCGTCACTGCCTTGCCTTGTTCTTGATCATACTTAAGTGTGGCCCATGGTCCGGTGGTCCCTCTAGGTGGGCTTAGACAATTATAGCCCATGTTCTTTTTAGCATCCAAAGATGTTCAAATAAGATGATTTTTATCTATAATTTATGAGTTTGATGATTTTTATCATAATTTTTGAGTTTATTTCACACACCTTTTGTGGGATCGTTTAATATTATCACGTCCAAAGTTTTCGGAAATATTAAAAACATTTTATAAGTATTAACAAATCCCCCTATGAGGGTTTTTTTTTTAAAATAATTTAGGAGTATTTAACGATCATAGGGGGTTTTTTTTAGTGATTTTCAAACTTAAACAATCGCACAAGGGTATATGAAATAAACCCATATTTTATTCCTAATTCGTGATTTGTGCATTGCAGTAAGATTAAAAATACTCAATAATGTAGGTGAATTTAAATAAAGTTAAAAGTTTATCTTCAAATAAAACTGGATTTAATTAGAAAAGGAGATAATTTTTTAGAGAGTTAATAGGGGCATATTTAATTATAAATGTATTGTAATACAATAATATGTGGGACTAAGTAGAAATCAAGTATAATAAAAACTTATCAAATACAATTGAATTCCACCTTTTATTTAAGTCCATATTATATACGTTAATTTGATGTGTAAAATGCACATGATTAGTTAATTTGTTAACACGTTATATATCAGAAAAATCTCTATGTTAGGATATCTACCCGTCCATATTTCACCAATAGAAATTTAATTTCCTCTTTTTTTTCCTTACAAAATTAGACGGAGTCAAGAATGTGTAGCATTTATTCTTAATTTTTTTATTGAAGTTAAATCTTCCATCTTCTACAATTCGCAAATTAATACATTTAATATATATTGCAACACATCGATTGAGGAATTCTTCTATACAGTGTTCTGAAACTCGATCTAGGGTGTCACCCAGCCAAAGGGTTGGGTCTTGGTTTGACCGGTCCGACCAATTAAACCGGCAATCTGCTAATGATCCAGTGAGTTTGAAATCTTGTAAACACACCCTTGATAAATATGCATCAGTCCATGTAGGTTTGAAATCTAGCAAACACATCCCTATGATCTAACCGCACAGTTAGGGTTTAGATTTTTTCGCCCAAATTCTAGCTGATTCCGATGACCAAAATTTAATTCGACACCACCACCTGAACCACCGGCCTCCACTCTATAAAACCCCTCTAACCCCGACATTTGGTAGCCCTTCATTCACCGACTGTGACTCACGTATTGGGTTGATTTTTCAGACAAAAATTTGACTGATTTTGGCGCTGAAAATTCAATCGACATTGCCATATGAAACACGACCTCAACTCTACAAAACCCCTTTAACCCTGGCATTAGCCCCTCGTTCATCGACCGTGACTCGCGCATTGGGTTGATTTTTCCAACCAAATTCCAGTTGATTTCGGCACCCTAAATTTAATCCGACACCACTTCTTACCCCACCAGCCTCTACTCTACAAAACCTCTTTAATCCCAACACTTGGTAGTCTCTCGTTCACTGGCGATCAGGTTAGGAATTTTTGGAACAGTTGAAAATGGTAACCTGGGTCGGAGAAGGCCTCGGGTCCTGGTTTGACTGATTAAACCGGCCAGACCGGTCTAGATTTCAAAACATTACTTCTACGTATATCAACTCATAAAAAGATTACAAGTGAAGTTAGTTTACTCAATCAATTGCAAATTACTAAAACAAGCTCCAATTAGGCAAACAATAATTAATCATATATGCAATTGATTTTTAGTTTATTATATAGTCAATTGTATTAGCTATCCACATTCCTTTGGTAGATGGGCTCATGAATTATAGTTATTTATTTATTTTGGAATCTCAATAGTTAACAAGCAGTGCGTCGTTAATCTCCTTCATTAGCGTATGATGCAGACAAAGATATAGATCTTAAATAAATCTTTTCTTTAGGTTTAATTAGGTAGAATTGTTTCTTCAAGGCTTTTTCTTTGGATTTAATAATTTTAATTAAATTAAGAAACAGTCAACATATATATTATTTATAATCCACATTTATTAAACAACTTGTCTGCAATTAATAATCAATTAACCCAATGGCTATATGTTATTTCTATAAAATGAGGTCTATCTATATATAAAACAGAACATATTGTATTTAAGAAAGCATGAAACAAAATAAAAAAGTAAAAAGAAAAGAAAGAAAATGAAGGGTCTCATTTAAGAGCATCTCTAAATGACTTTTTATATGACTCAAACTCTTTATTATAAAGAGTTTATCTATAAAAATAAAAGTCTAACATATTTTTTATCTTTAAAATATAAATTAGAGAGTGAGTTTGACTCTCCACATTTAGAGAGTCAAATTTCACTCTCTATCTTAATTTTAATTAAGAATAATACTACAGATACATCATTCTCATACAATATTTCTCATACAATATTATGTGGTAAGATATGATTGGGTGAAAGTTTAATTTTAACTTTAAATTAGCCAATCATATCTTGCCACATAATGTTGTATGAGAAATATTATATGAAAATGAAGTATGTATAGTATTACTCTTTAATTAATAAACTACAAGTTCCTATGTATTTTATTTATTAATTCTTAAAAATAAAGAGTATATTCATTAAATTTAAAGAGTTTATTGGATTTAAATAAAAATTGTGTTATTTATATTTAAAAATTAATGAAGATACTATTTATTTATATGAAAGATGCTCTTCAAAATAAAGGGCACCATTAGAGATGCTCTAAGAGCATCTCCAAATGACTCTTTATATGACTTAAACTCTTTATTATAAAGAGTTAATCTATAAAAACAAGAGTCCAATAGACTCTTTATTTTTTAAATATAAATTAAAGAGTGAATTTGACTCTTCACATCTAAAGAGTCAAATTTCACTCTCTATCTTAATTTTAATTAATAAATTATAAGTTTTTATGCATTTTGTTTATTAATTCTCTCTCCTATTAAATTCTTTCTTGAAAATAAAGAGCATTTTCATTAAATTTAAAGAGTGCATTGAATTTAAATAAAAAATTTGTTTTTTATATTTAAAAATTAATCTAGATGTTCTTTATTTATATGAAATATGCTCTTTAAAATAAAGATAGCTAATCGTCTTTGTCACTGTTTTTCTCTTTTACTTCTGAATATATATTTATAAATTAGAATTTTCTTAAGTTGATAAAAATATAGAATATGAAAACTAGACCAATTAGTAATTATTGAATACGAATTTTGTTAGTACAATAGATTATTGAAAATTAAGATATAAATAATGTTGGAAAATACTATACTTATTGAATTTGTAGACTGACTCCTCTTTCCGATTGACATGGAGTACGGCGTTGGGAGTCCCTATGCCGACTACGTTGCACTCCACTTCAACTGGGATAGAGAGTTAGTATGTAGAATCAATAAGTGTAGTCTTGCTCAATAATGTTTATCAATAAAT
>NW_022195315.1:31537-34534 GCF_008641045.1 Pistacia vera | reverse complement strand
GATAAGATCTCCTGTAACCAGGAGGGATGAATCCTTTGTTGATCCACCATAGCCATAGTGTACTTCTCGATGTAACCAATCACTACCGTTTTGGTAATCGCTAAAAGAGATGACGTTAGGCTAGTGTCAAATCACATCGATATTTACACACGACGCTCAGGTGATCTCAAGTCGAAGGGCTACATGCACCACCATCCATAAAAGGATATATTCCATAGACACTGGGTTTACCATCTCGTGTGGAATCCTCTGATAGGTTAGTCTAGTGTACTTTCACAAGCAAGCACCCATGCATTGCACTGGGTTGATGCCCATAACCTTGACATGTAAGATCTGTCACTACCCTTCGATAGGGTCGTTAAACACGATTATAGTCTCTCCATATAACCTATGTCCTTTGTCAGATTTATACTATGACTATGGACGGTTTAAGAAAGGCCACTTTGTGCTCATAAGGTTCTCACAATTAAGATTTATAACACTTAATTCCCTCATCACTAGTTCCAACCTTTCTAAGGACATATACTATTTTCTTTACGCGTAGTAAATGGATGCTATAGTATATGCTCATAAATAAGCGACGCCTTTTATTCATTAATTTAAAATGAGTTTACAAGAGCTAAATCGTTGGCTCTAGTGCACCTACTCTAACAATTGTTACCTTGAGAATATCCATATTGTCTATTTCAAGATGATATAAAATATTATGAAACAGGTCCATAAAGAATATTATTTATACTAAGAGACAACAATCCATTATTAATAAAAGCAATATTCTCATTTGTCCAATATGAACACATAAATATTATTTCTAGAAACTCAAGAAAATCATAATAATCAATAAGTTCCAAAAAACAAGCCCATAGGCAAAGTCAGACAATAAGATCCTACCACTAGTGCAGCATCATGTGCTCTATTTCCAACTAGTAGGTCCACATCTCCTTAACCGAGCAATCTACTCTGTCGTAGTCCCTTAACATTATTACAAATGTGAGAACCACATCTAGTGTCAATGACCCAAGACATAACAGGAGATAAATCTCAGTACACACCTTTAGAAGAAGAGGCTTTCTTCTTATTATTCTCTAAGAAGGCCTTGCAGCGTTTCCTCCAGCGGCCAGGCTTGACACAATAGAAGCAAACTACCTTTCCCACCTCTGTTGATGTCACCCTTAAACCTAAGAGCATCCTGAGGTTTGGACTTAGGTTTAGGTTTAGGTTTAGGTTTAGGTTTAGGTTTAGGTTTAGTTTTGGCCTTATCCTTACCTTTACCTTTGGCCGTTCCTCTACTAGTGTTAGTAGCAACTAACATCACTAGTTTAGACTTTTAATGTCTTGCTCTAAAGTCTTTAAAAGCTAGGAGCTCCAGAAGAGTTTTCTTATTTGTGCTCATATTATTTATGAACTGGGAATAAGAATCAAGTAAGGACTTTAAGACTAAGTCTATTGGCTAGTCATTGTCTAAACCATAACCTAAAGTCTCAAACCTTTCAATACACCCAAACATCTTGAGTAAATGAGGGCCAACTTTAGCACCCTTATCCATTTTGCACCTTAATAGATGTTTCAACACCTCCTACCTCTTATTATGTTAAAGATATCAAATCATGGTAGAAAGGTCCATGTTTTCATATTGCTTTTGCAATTCAGGAGTCACTAATGCTAACTTAATGTTAGTATCATCCAGACATTTTTGGCAAACATCTCGCTGTTCTCGAGTGATGTCATCACCAGGATCTTAAGGTAAAGCCTAGTCGATGGTATACATTTTACTTTCAAACTTAAGTACAATCTAAAAATCTCTATACCAATTTGAAAAATTACTACCATCCAGCCTGTGTTGATTATCGAACGCATTGTAAGGTTGTTGTTGCTCATTTTATGATTCTACAAGTGCAGAAAAGCAAACTATAATGTTTATTATTATTTAATAAGGTCTTTTATTAAATAATTGCTTCCACTATTTTCCTTAAGCCAATAGCCCTCACTATTACCTTGGGAATACCCGTTGGCTTTCCTAGTGGACAAAGATCCTATCTAGCCCATTTCAAACCTTTGCTTTGGCTAACAAGCCAAAATGGGTTGATTAGGTATGCCAACAAACTTAATTTACACCAGTTGATAGCTCCAACTACTAACCTCTACTGTAAACCAAGCCAACAAGCCAATTACACAATTCAATGGCACCAACCATTTTCCTCAAGAGTAATTCTCAGTATCAGCAGAGTGGACACAACATGTCACCATGTACACATAACATGTGTACTTCTCTACTACTGCCTATGATGAGCTTATCAACGTTCGCTTTGGCGAATAAGCAAAACTCATCATTTTAAGTCGACCCATCATCATTAAGGAAAACTCTAATGATGTTCAACCTCCCACTAGTAGAAGTGTACCCTTCACTTTGGCGAACAATGTTCCAATAAATAGTGGTTTGACTAAACTCAAGGTGATGGAAGGTGTACGTGTAACACCCACATCAAGGTACGTAGCTTTATTTATTCCCTAATACCCTTAGTTGAATTTTGTTAAAGTTATCTTGAACAAGTGTGAAGAAAATTCCCTAAAATTTCATTAAGGGTAAAATGGTCTTTTTACTCATAATTAGTTGAAAAAGTGGGGGGTGAAAAGAGATAGAATAACATGGAGAAGTTAATAAAAATAAAGGCATTTTGGTAATTGATAATCCGTAAATTATACAGTTTTTATATGATCTCTTTGTCGGATTTCAATTACTTTCTAGTGCATTTCTACCTGAATTGGTGCGTAATTCTCTACTTTTCGTGTTTCAGGTTAAAATGGACTTTTTTAGCAAATAAAGGCAAAACTTGGCAGTTTTGACTCAGAATTGAAGGATTCCAGAAGATAAGAGAGTTCCGAAGTAGGACAATGCACGATGAAGCTTGTTTCCAAGGTGAAGAGTCGAAAATCGAAGAATCGGACGAAGAGGCAAGCAGAGTGGCAGTTCTGTAAATTTCAGAACTTTTGAAGGAG
>NW_022195315.1:0-30842 GCF_008641045.1 Pistacia vera | reverse complement strand
TATATGCTTATATATGAAGAATTGTTGATGGAATGGATATTGAATGATGGTTAGAATTTATCCATGAGAAGTAGTGTTTGTGTACTTGATGTTTGATGAGAGTTTGGATGAATTATGGAAGAATTGGAGTAGAATTTATGGAGTGTGAATCCTGGATAGGTTTGACGTTAATCTTGGTGTGTTTTATTCCAAATTTTGGTGGCTTAGAAGAAAGATAGAAATGTAGCCAAATTAGAGTTGATGTGTGCATATAAATTGTTTGATGAAATGTCAAAGAAAAGTGCATACATGATTATGATTATTTGATATCTTGAGATGAGTTTGTAGATGGTAGAGAATGACATGTTCACATTCCATATTCCATTATTGCATCCAAACATGTGAATTTAGAAAGAATAACAAGCATGAGCCCATATACATGCATACATACTCATAAAAGCATTAAAGAGCAATAATGAACATTAAAGTTAAAGAACAAATAGAAAGAAATGAGAAATATTAAAGAAGTTCAAATCTGAAATTTTATCTAAAGAAGTGTAAAAAGACAAAAGAAGAGAAGGTTGTTGCGATAGGGAACCCGTGAGTGACATAGTCCCGCATGCACATTGCCTTTAGTGAGTGGCCTCAGAATTCAAAAAGAAGAATTGTACAGTCCGTTAGAAGTGCATGTGGATGAGGAATGTACCCAGAATTAGAGAATACACTCACAGGGCCAAGGTTCCAAATCCATGCCTCAACCGAGTCCGATCGGCAAGAAAGAAATAATAGAAAGAAAACAAAACAAAACAAAGAATAGAAAGAAAGAAAGAAAGAAAGAAAAGAAAACAAAGAATAGAAAGAAAGAATAGAAAAGAAAGAACGAATAGAAAATAAAGAAAGAAAGACTAGAAAAGAAAGAAGTACAGAAAACAGAATAAGAAAAAAATAGAAAGGAAAATGCACATTTTATGCATTTGTGCATTTGCATCATACCTATGCATGATACCATGCCTATTATCATGAGTAGTGAGAAATTAGAAATAGAGAAAGAATAGAGAAAAATAGAGAAAGAATAGAGAAAGAACAGAGAAGAATATAAAGGTGTGATGTAAGGAAAGAAATTAAGAATTTAAGCAACGGAGAGAGAAGAGTAGCATAGCGGGTTTACTTACTAAGCAATTAGTGCTCACCCCATTGTTTTCAATGTTTTTGCAGGTAATAGGTGAGATGCTGTCGCTTGGAACGTCACACAACGGAAGGGTTGGGCAACACTGTCGAGTTGATGTTTTGTAACTTTATTATATTTTATAAAGATTTGTATTTAAAGAAAAATTAGTTATGGGCCCATTATTTTATACTCATCTACATGCACTGTCGAGTTGATGTTTTGTAACTTTATTATATTTTATAAAGATTTGTATTTAAAGAAAAATTAGTTATGGGCCCATTATTTTATACTCATCTACATGTATATTTTCTTATATATATTTTGTGAGTTTTACTGTTATTTTCCGAGTATACTAGCTAGAGAGTGAGTATTACAGTACAACTGACTTAATATACTTTAATTGAGGGTTTTTTATTTTACGTCTCACCAATTTTATCTTTTTAGCTTGTTATAGTCATAACATACACCCTTAGCATGCATACTAAGCATAAATGAAACATGTTGGTGCATAGCCTTAACTAAAACCGATTCCCTCAAGTCAAGAGAAAATAGTAGGTCAACCTAGGTTTAAAAGAAAATGGATTCTTCAAGTAATTCCGCCTTCTTCCTTTCCATTGCTTCTTCTTCTCGAGCATTACACAACTTTCAAAAATAAAATTTTACATTTTACATTAATGAAATGAAACCTCAAGTTACGTTCGAGGGGAGTGAGATGAGAGAATGAAGTTACATTGGAGATTTAGAGAAAGGGCACACCGGCCCTATTAGATTACATAACCCAAAAACTATTAAACTAGGTTTGTAGGCTTATGCACCAAGCACCATGCATATTCAAAACAAGAAACATGCATAAACAAAGAAAATTGAATTTTTGATTAAGTTGGTAAATTACAAGTTACCCTTTGATTTTTGGCAGTGTTTTATAAGTCCAACAAGTTTTAAAATTTTTATTTTAGTCCATTGTTATCGGGCCTCTAAAATATTTCTAAATTCTAACATGTAGCAAGATAATTAGAAAAATTATGGACTTAAAAAACATCTCACAACAACGGGATCCTGGCCCAAAATTTGGCCCATTACACCTTTTGCGCGGGCTGCCCAAAAATCTAGATTTGGTGTACATTTTAATGCACACCAGATAAGCCCTTGGCTGAAAAACCAAGTTCCGGTCAAAGCCAAGTGCAGGGAGCACTTGGCCACCACAGGACAGCACCAAAAAAGCAGTAAAACGGCGGGGGGGGGGGGGGGGGGGGGGGGGGGGGGGGGGGGGGGGGGGGGGGGGGGGGGGGGGGGGGGGGGTGTGGGGGGGTGTTGGGGGGTGTGCGGGTTGCACGGGCGCGGCNTCAAGCTTTTTAGTTGAAATCCTTTAACTGTTTTGCATTTCTTCCCTTATTAAGAATATTTAGAGGTAAATTTCAACTCTTTTATTTATATGACTATTATGTATTTCAAGTTATTAAATTTCTTATTAATTATGTTAGGATAAAGAGTCAATTGGAGATAAGGAGGAAGAAATTTTCAAAAGAGTGGTTTCTTCACACAAGGTAAGGGAAACCTCCCTTTAATATGAAATAAAAATTAGGTTTCTAGGTTTAGTATTAGGGAAACTTAATTCTTGTCACACAAAATAAATTGAGCTTGGTTTCATGCTATAATTTGCAATTGATGGATATATATGTGAATTGTAGAAAATTGAAGTTTGATGGCAATTAATGGAAATGGTTGTGTCATGAGCATTTAACATATTACAAGGGAGGTTATTATTGATCATTTAACATCTTTTCGCAGGGGGGAATGGCTATGAAAGGTTAGGGAGTAAGTGGAGGTAAATAGGTATGGAAAAGCCTTAAAAAAAAAAAGAAAAAAAAAAGGCATGTTACCATGGTTGCCACTAGGGCTGTATGTGAGTTAAGCCGCTCATGGGTAGCTCGCGGCTCGGCTCGTGTTAAACCGATCTTGAGCTCAAACGGCTCGATTATCCATCGAGCCGAGCCCTAAGCCACCGAGTACTCGGCTCGATAGGCTCGCAAACAGCTCAAAAGGGTATAAGTGCAATGTTTTCAAGTATGGGGGGATATATGCTATTTAACATTTACTATATAAATTATTCCAAACTGTAAAACCCTAGAGTCTTCTACTTCAGCAGCCGACACTTCTCCTTCTCTCCTTCTCCTTCTCTTTTTTCTATTTTCCTTCTTCTTCTTGTCTTCTCTTTTCTGTCTCTTCTTGTCTTCTTTCTTCTATTTCCTGTCTCTCCTTCTCTTTTTCTCTTTTCGATTTTCCTTCTTCTTCTTGTCTTCTTTTCTCTGTCTTCTCTCTTCTCTTTCCTGTCTCGCTCATTCCTTAACCAAGCTTTCTTTTCTTTTGCGAAATGCTTCACATGTTAATGTGATTGAAAGTAGTAATTCCACAAAATGGGTTTGATTTGTTAAATTATTTTATGGTGGATTTGAGTTCATCTTTTGTTCATGAAAGAGAGAGGATGTGATATGTTTGTTTGTGATTTATTTATAATTATAAATGTAATTTTGATATTAAAATTTGGTTGGGTATTTTGGCAAATGGGTGTACTGTAATTTTGATGGCACAGACAAAACTCAACTTTTGATTTTGATTTTTTATACTGTAATTTTGTTCAAGAGGAAGAGGAAGAAACAGACGAGCTGAACTCGAGTTCAGCAAATCATCTCGAGCCAAGATTCAAGCCTGGTTTTCAAAGCTCGATGAACCTAAGCTCGAGCTCGAGCTCGCTAAATTTTCACGAGCCGAGCTTTGAGCACCGTGGTGTTCGGCTCGGCTAGGCTCGTATACAGCCCTAGTTGCCACTGTCAAATCTGTGGCCTTCTTAGCAAGTTTTGGACATCTTACCTATCGAACTGGGTTGAGGCCTAAACATAAAAGTTGTAGCCCTTTTTTTAATCTGTAAAACAAGACCAATATCATATCAATCAGATCTGTATAACTCGAGATATGCCTTCTTGAATATGACTTGCGCAGCATGACTACCTCAAAAGTGCTTCCAATTTTATTTTATTTATTTATTTATTTTTGCCTAATAATCTATGATTGATTCCAAGTATGGAAATAATGCTTAAAGGGTTTTGGAACATTTTTGAATGAGTGATGTTTGTGATTATTTAATGATTGTATGAACATATATATTTGATGTAATGAATGACCATGGATGTTATGTGTAATATGTTATGTATTACCTAATTATGAGCTTGTTTATGAATAAACAAGCCTAAGTATGATGTGTTTCTATGAATTTGTTATGCAACCACAAAATGGTCATAATGAAATGATATGTTCATACATGGAAAGTGTATGTTTTTAAAGAATAAAGCATGTCAAGCATATTAATGATGAAAAAAGGGGGACTTGATCCCAAGTTTGAGCAAAATGCTTTCAAGGTACATAGACATGTATTTTTGTGAACAAAATGATTTTTAAGTTTTTTAGAAGTTGTTATCATGTTATGGGGAACTTGAGCTCACTCATGCACATGTCTAGACCAAAAGAAATGAATAGTCCATAGCGTGCATGACCATGGGGACTATGTTATAAGTTAAGGTTAGCTCATTGGCCTAAGTTTCTGTAATCCATGCCTCAGCTTAGTCCAATTGGCAAAAAGTAAAAAGTTTTCAAAGAAAAATGTATTTATATATGCATGGCATTGAAGTGCATCATTCCTGAACATTAAAGGAAAACATTACATGAATTATATCATGCATTATGATATGAACTGAATATGCTATGTTATATTACATATATGTTATTTTATGTTATTAATGTTTGGTTCATGTACAAGTAAATAAGATGTTTTCCAAGTTTAAGAATGTTACATAGGGTTAAATGATCGATACCCTTATTGAGTGATTAGCACTCAGTTCCCTAGTTTCCATGTTTGTAGGTGATAGTTAAAGCGGTAATGGCGAGCGGCAATCAAAGAAGCATGGGGGGCACACACGTTAACTTTTGTTTATCAAAAATTACGATGTTATATAATGGATGTTGTTTTTGGATTAATGTATATGGTTCGATATAGAGGTGGAAAAGTAACCCGCCCGGCCCGGCCCGGCCCGCGGCGGGTTACTTTCTTTGGCGGGCCGGGCCTAACCCTCCCGCCAGCAAAGGCAGGTCGGGTTAGGCTCGCCATTTTCTTCAAAATGGCTGGCCCAGCCCGGCCCGCCAGCCCTAACCCGCCGGGTTAGGTGGCGGGCTGGCCGGGTTAGCCTGATTTTCCTTTTTTTTTTTTTTTTTTTTTTTTTTTTATTTAACTTTTCAAATAATATTATAATATAATTGTTTTAATTAACTTTTCAAATATCAATAATTCAATTCAATTTTTTGTTTGTTAACATTTCAAATATTAATCAATTTGATACAATAAATATAATATAAGAAAATTATTCTTTATCAAAAAAAAATAAGAAATATAACATTATTGCCTCGTTAAAAACCTCACCAGAAAAACCAACTGGAAAAAACTTGGTAAAGAAAAAAGAGTGTAATATTAACAATTAATTTACATTACATTTTACAAAACAACTAATTTGGGGGTGGTTCACTAGGACTCCCTCATCTGTATCATCTTATATTACAAAATTGAAACGTTCTACTAAAGTATTGTCGATAACCTAATTGATCTTGATGGCACGATCGTTCCAATCTCGAAGACTGTGAGGACTTCAATCATTTTGGAGCAAGTTTAGTCCTCCTTTCATTTAAAATCCTTCCACTTGCACTAAATGTTTGTTCGGATGAGACGGTTGAGACAGGAACAGCGAAAACATCCAAGGCAAGTCTTGATAATACCGGAAAAATACATTTTCTGGCTCTCCAATACTCTAATATCAAAGTGACCTGTTGAAAACATTTCGGGGTTGCCAAATATTGTTGAAGTTCATTACCTGCGACTCCATGGAGGACAGTATATTAGTTGTTTTGTTGTTGTTGTTGTTGTTGTGTGTTGGTGGTGGTGGTGGTGGTGGTGGTGTGGCCTGAAGAGGAGGCTGCGGCTGTGCTTCGGATTCGGGTCCTCCGGCCTATTCAGTGCATTCCAAGAGTATAAGTCTTCATTTGCTGTTTCTTCTGCTACAACTTCTCTGGATATTTCGCTTCTTTGCGACTGCGGGTTCCCATACCTGTTTTCATATTGGAAATATACTTCGAAAATACTATTTTTTACCTCTCCTATTTGATTGCCAAATGATTCGGTTTGTAAATTTCACTTAAATTGTCAAAACCATTTTCTAAACGTGCTAATTTAATTCTAGATCAAATATAGCACCTAAACAATAAGAAAAGGAATTGGTTCCCAATATTTAAAAAAAAAAATTTCCATTGCCTTTATGGTGCATTTAAAATTTCATTGTCTCTGTTTTTGTAAATAACTCGGAAATTTTTATAATTGTATGTATTACCAATGACTAGTAGGATATAACACACCAGAAAGTTGTAAAGTGGATTGGTAAAAACATTTGAGAAAGAATGAAATACTTTAGCTATCTTCCATCATTTTCAACCAAATATGAGGACCTCTATTATTTGCTACAAATAACTATTATATTAGCAAAGGTAAACATGAATCAAGCATTAATAAGTACTATTCCATCTAACAGTCATCTAATACAAAAGTTCTAGGAGATATTTTGATTTTATACAAGCTTCTTGAAATTCAACATTTCTTTATTACTACCAGTAATCCAAGCTAAAGATTCCCTAATTCTATCAATATTTTTTTTAATTGTTTTCACCACTTTTCACAATTAAATTAATAACATGACAGCACAACGTTGGTGAAAAAACTTCAAATTGTTATATAAAGGATAATTAGTTTGAAAAAAAATCTATAGCTTTACTATTAGAACTTGCATTATCTAAAGTTAAACTTATCACTTTATCATAATATCATAATCTTCTAAAATTTCAACAATTTTATTATAGATTTCTAAACCACTATGATCCACTCCATTAATCTAAATCCTAATAAAGATTTATTTAATTTAAATTCATTCAAAAAAAATGACTAGTACCACAAATATAATCTTGTTTAGCTCTACCACTCCAAATATCCAGTTAGAGCCACACTAATATGACAAGTATGAAATTTTATTTTTTAATTCTAATTTCATTTTTTTAAACAATTTTATTAAATCATTTCTAGTTGCAGTTTTAGAATAACTTTTAAATCCTGGAAAAAATGAATTTTGAACAAATCTTTCAAAATATTTATCTTCAGCCATATTAATAGGTTGATCAGCTGCAGTATATATAAAGCTAACTGTTCCCTATATACATCGAATTATAACGCCAAGTAGTACCCATATTAGTTATTTGAGTTTGATTACTTTCTCTATTTCCATGTTTATTATATGTTTATTAGCATGCCTTTTTAAAGTACTAGTACCATTACCTGAATCAGCTTTTAAACATTTGCACAATATTTGCATCTTGCTTTCTTGACTTGAACGCCATTTTCTGTCTCGTAAAACTTGTCGAAATGCGCCCAAACGTCTGATGTGTGTCTGTCTTCGCTTTCGACGGCAGTTGATGATCCCGCCTCAGCTTGAGATGAAGTTGGACGAGGACGACGATTACGAGGACGACTTCTAACCACCGGGAGCTGTTGGAATCGACGGCATATTTTGAGGTGTATCGGATTCTAGACTGGGATTGGGACAGCGGGACTATTTGAATCTCCTGTATTCATAGTAAAATCAGCGGGACTAGGACTAGGATAGTATTTCTTCATCATTGAAATTGAGGGGAAGAAATATCTATCCATTGTAGTTGAAAAAAAAATTGATGTAGAAGAAATAAAATTAAAGAAAGAGAATTGGAATATGGAAATTGGAATTTGGAATTGGAATATGAATTGAAAATTGCAAAACTAATAAAATTAAAATAAGAGCAAATTGATAACAAAAAGATTAAGAGAATAATGAATAATTGAGAAGTAGAGATTAGAGAATATGAGAGAATGGAGAATTTGAGTTGTGAGAAAAATATGAGAGTTTAGGGCCAATTATAAAAAAAATGGGGAAAGAAAATGACGAAAAAGACTCCTCAACGGCTATAAAACGGCTATATTTTAAGGGTAAAAGTGTAATTTAAAAAACTAAATTAATTTTGCATTTTTTTTTTTAATTTTTTTTGGCCAACCCCCTGCAACCAGCCGGGTTGCGTCCTCCTGCAGAGAGGACAAAATAGACACCCGCGGGCCGGCGGTTGCCATTTTGCACCCCGCCCGCCGGGGTTGCTGCGGGCCGCTGAACCCGGTTTATTACGGGCGGGTTAGGGTTGACCCGCCTAACCCGGCCCATTTTTTCCACCTCTAGTTCGATAATATGTACAATCTAAGTTTACTAATAATGAGTATGCTGCTTAACATGATGGGAGATATTTTATATGCTTCCGCTGTTAAACATTGATGATGTTTCTTAAACCATAATTTTCATATATAGTATTATTTCAACAAGTTGATTATGAAAGTAATGTAAATGAGGGAGAAGTTTTTATTTATTATTTTCATATAGTAAATGTTGTAAGCAGGATTTATGTTTTAAATTACACAGCCTTCTAGGCGTGAATTCTCTAAGTTTCCATCGTAATGGAATATTGAGGGTACCCCGGCTGAGAGGGTGTTACGTGGAATAGGGTTTTAAGATGCCTATATAAGACAACTTAAAATTAGTTTTAAGAACAAAAAAAAAAAAAAAAGGAATTCATTCAATCAAAAATTGAGAGAATTTTTTAGAGAGAAAAACCTAGCCACCGTACTCCTCTCTAGCAATTGGGATTTTCTTTGATTAATCTGCAAGGCTCTTTGTGTGGATATTGAAGCACGATTCTACTCTTGAATTGGATTGCGAAGAAAATATGTTCTAGTGAACAGTACCTGTGAACAATACTATGAACAGTGATGATGAACAGTGCCCCATGAACAATGTGGTGAACAGTACCCATGACCATTGCCATGAATAGTGATGATGAAAAGTACAAAAAAAAAATAAATATGAAAGAGCTCCAAACATTGGTATGTAATCTAATCCTTGACTGGATTAAGTTTTGATGCATTTAAACGTAATAATCTATGCCCGGATTCCTTGGGTTCAAAGGTTTAATCGAAAAAATTTTATTTTCCGTTGTGTTATCTATCAATTAATTCCTAACAATTTTCTAGTTTTGAAATATGCGTGAGTGGTCCAATTACAGGCGTTTGATATTTCAGAAGTGGTCTAGCAAAATTGTTGTGCCTTTTTCAGATGTGGTCCAACAAAGCTATTGAAAACTTTCCTTAAATAGCCCAATATGTGTACACCTTTGTTGGCTGGATGTCTATGGGTTTGTTGAGCAAGAATTATTCCATTCTGCTCAATATAATATCTTCTTCATCATTGCATTTTTTCTTGAACTTGAATATGTTAGTAAAAGGTCTCATATACGTAGCGGAAACAAAACAAATATAATATAGAGATCATTTACATGAGCTAAGATCAAGGGTATAATTTTACAATTCATATTAAAATAAAATCTGCAGAAAATAAATCTGAGTTTAAAAAAAAACAAACGCACGTTGGAGGCTCCTTCAAATTTGTCAACGAATGTTTTGCTACTGATCCAAGTGTAGGATCGAACCCACGTAGTCCACACGAAGACAATCTCAAAAGAACCAAAGAGGGATTTGCTAGATCCTCTTTGGCTTCAAGATTAAGAAGAAAGCAAATCAATTGAATTGATTTTAGGCCAAAAAATGTTGATGCCGTGGGAGTGTTTATCAAAGGGGCTACTGTGTGTGTTTTTTTTCTTTTAAAAGAGAAATTAAATTCCTCAAAACAATTAACACACACTTTTCTTTTTATAGTAAATTAAGTTGCCCTAATCCCATATGGAATAGGCTTGGACTCCAACCCAAACGCCCCATGTTGCCAAACACTCCCAATTTGATATTTTATTTTTTCCATCATTATCTCAATTAAAATCAATTAATATATATTTAAATATATATTAACATTTAACAATAATGATAATATATTTAAATATGTGCGAATACACATTTAAACGTAATTTCACTTATTTAATTTTTCTAACAAATTAAATAAAGGCTACGACCTCAGCAAATTTAATTGCACTGTGAAATTACCAAAATACCCTTTCGCCTTAAAAGACGAAAACGCCCTTCTTTCTTCTTGNCGAAGCTCCTTCAAAAGTTCTGAAATTTACAGAACTGCCACTCTGCTTGCCTCTTCGTTCGATTCTTCGATTTTCGGCTTTCTACCTTGGAAACAAGCTTCATCGTGCTTTGTTCTGCTCTGGAACTCTCCTATCTTCTGAAATCCGCTCAATTCTGAGTCAAAACTATCAAATTTTGTCTTTATTCGCTCAAAAAGTATATTTTAACCTGAAACAAGAAAAGTAAAGAATTAAGCACCAATTCAGGTAAAAATGCACTAGAAAGTACCTGAAATCCGACAAAAAGATCAAATAAAAACTGTATAATTTACGGATTATCAACAGTGCCCCATGAACAATGTGGTGAACAGTACCCATGACCATTGCCATGAACAGTGATGGTGAAAAGTACAAAAAAAATTAAATATGAAGGAGCCTCCAAACATTGGTATGTAATCTAATCCTTGACTGGATTAAGTTTTGATGCATTTAAACGTAATAATCTATGCCCGGATTCTTTGGGTTCAAAGGTTTAATCGAAAAAATTTTATTTTCTGTTGTGTTATCTATCGATTAATTCCTAACTATTTTCTAGTTTTGAAATATGCGTGAGTGGTCCAATTACAGGCGTTTGATATTTCAGAAGTGGTCTAGGAAAATTGCCTTTTTCAGATGTGGTCCAACAATGTTATTGAAAACTTTCCTTAAATAGCCCCATATGTGTACTCTTTTGTTGGTTGGATGTCTATGGGTTTGTTGAGCAAGAATTATTCCATTCTGCTCAATATAATATCTTCTTCATCATTGCATTTTTTCTTGAACTTGAATATTCCATTTTGCTCTCTAAAAGTTCTTAGAGATTATTCTTTGGTCAGGTTCCTTATATGATTTTATACTCAAAATACTTTGCTTATGTATGTGTTTTTAAGTGTTTGTTGTGTTGGTTTTTGGATCATTTATGCTACGAAAAAAAAAATTCGATCACAAAAACCATAAAACCAATAATCCAATTACAGATCTACATCATTTTAATACAATAAAAATATTTAAATCAAGTTAAATCTCATACCAACGTTTGGAGGCTCCTCCGATTGATGTGATTCGCTCCCACTCCAAGTTAGGAATGAACTCCCGGTATCCACACAAAGACAGGACAAACGTAGTTGAGGAACTATTAGGCTAGGTAATTCACTCAACTAAAGAATAAAAACTGTAGAATTTTTCTTGCGAAGAAAATTTCTTTCTCACAAAAGGGGTTCATGTTTTGGGAGAGGGAGAGAGAGGGTGGCTAGGGTTTATTTTTAGTAGAATGAATTATTTCATTTAATTTTAGTTGCACTTAATATATTTAAATATATATATATATAAACTAAATATTTAAATATATATAATCTCACTAATTCCATATGAAATTAAATTTAGGCAACAACCTTAGTAAATTTAATTACATTGTGAGATTACCAAAATACCTTAAAATGCCCTTTCATCATAAATAACGAAAGTATCCTTCTCACAAATTTTATTCTTAACACATCTTATATGTGTGCAACCCAAAGGCTCCTCATCATATCAACAATGAATCGTATTGCGATTGACAATCAATCAACATCCCACTAGACACAGACCAAGATTGGCCTATAGCCAGACATCATGGGCATCTGATAGATTCGGATTCAGTGAAACTGCTACCTATCAACGATATGGTTACGGTACAATCTAATTATTTCATCATCTATTATCTCATCAAGGCCGAGGCATAAAAGTAGTGTCAACCTCTAATATCCTTGATATCTCCATATTCGATTATTGGACTAACGACTAGAATAGATTGAATTGAGCTACAACTCAATCCCACTATGGCCACAGATTTAATGTCGTTGCCATCTACAGAATTACTCAGTGAGATAATTTCTCCCATACTCGAGAGTGATGAATCCTTTTTCGATCCACCATAGTCTTAATACACTTTTCATTGCAGCCAACCACTACCGTTTTGATAGTCTTGAATAGAACTACATTGGGCTAGTGTCAAACTACATTTATCAGTGCACAAGGTGCTCCAGTGAGCTCAAGTTTAAGGATTATATGCATCACCATTCGTTGGAGGATTTGTTCCATAGACACTAGGGTAACCATCTATGTGGAATCCTCCGATGGGCCAGTCTGGTGAACTTGCCTATAGCAAGCACCTATGTGTTACACTAGGTTGTCATCAAACAACCTTGACTAGTTAGATCTATCACTGCCTTTCGACAGGGTTGTCCAACACTATGATAGCCTCACCGTATTATCTGCACCCTAGGTTAGGATAATACTGGGACTATAGACGTTTCTAGAATGGTCACCATATGTGCTCATAGGGTTCTCACTATCCGAAATGGTCTCGCGAAGCCGGTCCCCGTTTGCCTAAGATCCTTTTCTGAGATTGGAAGAAAGCTAGAATGGTGCGATATGCTTAACACATGCAGACTCGAAAGTGAGATCGGATTTTGCCTCAACTAGCAAGGGCTATCCAATTTACAAGTGAACTGCCCTTCAAAGTGTAGAAATTGGATTCGAGGCTTTCTGCAAAGAAAAAAAACTTTCTCCGGTTCTAACACTCTAATTAACTGACAAAGCGTCTATTCACGGAGGTTGTTGTAGTTGCTTGTAGTTCTCTTTTTTTCGTCGATATTGGCTTGGCTAGATAGCTTACTCTTGTCACGGTTCTACCATCTTAAGGACGTATATCATTTGACAAAACACTTACAAATCCAACATGTCAAGCATTAGAATAATATTAAAGTATCGAAAACAAATTGAAACAAAAGCAAATATAATCTGAATACAAGAAACTTAACCAATTGCCCAGTTGTTCGAATCCAACTAGTCGAGAGCTGCCGCGAAGAACTGTGGTTGTCGATCTTGGTCTAGCCTACACCGTAACAGGCAACCAAGAGCTCAATCGCTCATAGTGATGTTGATGGTGGCTGGAGACAGTGAAATGGTGCTGGTCATGGTGGAAAATGAATCACCGATAGTTAGAGAAGGTGGTTTGTGGCTGAGGAAGACCAAGGGAGGCTTCCAATGGTGGTTCCCGGTGGCTCGTGACAAAATGATGAACCAAACCTACTGGAAGGTAGATTTGGTGTTGGAGAGTATGGACTGGTAGCTGGGGAGTCCAAATGTCGCCGAAAAATGAGCGAAATTATGTCTGGAAGGTGAAGAGTCAAAGAATGCAAAACATCACAACTTACCAAGATGAAGTTGAATCGACGTCGAGATGAGTTGAGGAAGATAGATTGTCGCTTAGGAAAGGTGAATCGCGCAAGGGAAGCTGAACCGTTGCTGGAAAATGGTGGAGATGGCTGGAATATGAAGGGATGCACAAGGGGAGGTGAAATGTCGTCGGAATGATGATGAGAGGTGAATCGATGCAAGAGGAGGTCCTATGGTGGCCAGAAATTGATTTGAGAAGGTGAGGGGTTGAGGTGTTGGTGGTTGGCCCCCTGGTTTTACGCAACTTTATTTCTTTATATAGTAATCACAAAAAATTCACTTTGGTCCCTATATGAATGAAAAGTGACAAAATCAACCCCATGGAAATATGCGTTTGACCCCTGAACATCATAAAAGAGATAAATTCAGCCTTAATCAATAAACCACAACCTAATATCAACTTACACAATCTCAAAAAATAATTTCAAACATGCAATATTCATAAGAAAACATTACAATGTGATTGTTCAAGAATAAATGCATAAGTTNAAAAAAAAAAAAAAAAAAAAAGAAGAAGAAAAATGAAGAAGCTATTCACCACATGCAGGGAAGAAAATGACCAAAATTTTTTTTTTTCTCCGTTTGATCATTGGGGATGTTCAGACCATTTTATGCGCATCTCAATTAATCCTTTGAGATCTTGTAATTATTTGTTGGATAAGAACTCTAATGACAATGATCACCCCCATTAGTGTTTAAAGAGACTAAAACTCAAAAACTTATAAAACTTCTTTTGTTCTTTTACTATCAAATCATCCCGTTGTGATTATGATTAAGATTTTTTAACTTCATCTTTCACCAAGTAACTTTTATTGTTCATTTTATAGATCTAAATAATTTGAAGAGAATTGTTGTTAATTTTTCGATCGATTAAAACAGTAAATATCGTAATTGAATAAAATTAAATTAAAATTTAACGTAACACCAAACGGAGCTAAAATGCAATTCAGCTCCTTCCAAACCAGTCTTTGAAAGCAGTGAGAAAGACTTTACAAGTTCGTATGCATATGTAGATGACTTTCAATAGTGCCACGTGTAGGAAATTCAAAGCATGGTATTTTGTCACTGAACTTAATTAAATGAATGATTAAGACAGGGTAATAATACTTTAACCAATCATTCTTATTAACTTTTTTTCCGTTAATAATTTATCAGCTTATAATAAATTTTATCTATCGGATAATAGATTCTTCCTAATTAAATATAAATTAACCAATTATTAAGGTTTGTGAGATAAAATTACAAAAAGTGTTTATCCACTAATTTTTTTTTTTATTTTTAAAGGAAAATCATATGAAAAGAATAAACTACACGCTACATAACAGCACGTAAATATGATGGCCTCCACCTGAACCACCGGGTCCTGTACATCCACGCTTATCGGAGATCTACGGCTGTCAATAGGATCAATCACGACCACCACCAAGCCAAGTCCTCTCTCACCATTTTGACAATCGTTTTTTTCCCTTTCCGCCTATATATATAGAAATTAGAAGATGCATGAAGAACTACACTGCAAGATGCAACTGGACTTATTCCTAAATATAATACAAGATTTCATTGGTTACAAACTAGTAATTATACATGATTTTCGAATAACACATGTAAATACACCTTACAAAATAATTTCAAGAAGTTGCTCACTTGATGTCTCTTTCATCAACCACCACCACCACCACCTCCACCTCCATCTCCCCCTCTACATCCTCCTCCTCCTCCACCTCCGCCTCCACATCCTCCTCCACCTACAAGTCCACCTCTACCTCTTCTACCTTTCTTGGAGGTGCTATCACTATCACCACAAGCGAATATGACCATCGATATCATTGAGAATGATGCAACAACCACGCAAAGCAAAAACAGTCCCCCAAAATTGCTTCCTGCAGGGCCACTGCCATCAATAACCAACAATTCTCTCGCCATTTTATTTTGATATATCCTTTTCTTCTGATATGAACCAGTATATATACAGAGAGATGAAAATGCAAGGACCACACCTGCTACAAATGTAAGGCCGTCTACGTGTAGACTGTAGAATTCGATATCATGCTACTTACGGTGTTTTGTCAACTTCTATGAAACTTCATTGGATTTGGAGTTTCAAAGTATTTTCATTTGTAACACCGCTTCAAAGCTTGCAATACGGACAATAGTCAAAGACCATGGGCGATAGGAGAAAATGATGCAAATGGAATAACGATGTCATTGGTTTGTGAATTGAATAAAATCTATTATAGATAATTCAACATGATGAGGCGGCACAACAAAATGTTCTTTTGACATAACATTATCTTCAATTAATTAAGAGTTAAGGACTTTATCCACCCAAATAATGGTTTAATGATATTTTTCTTCCCACCAACTCTTAAAATTCCACTTTATTATCTAAATTTATATTTCAATGACAAACAGAGAGCAAACTTAGTCCAAGTTGTTGTGGTTTTTTAAGAGGGGGGCTGATGAGTCTTTTGGTGGTGAAAGATTGGATTTTGGTTGTTGGGATTGATTGAAATTTGATTTGGGAGAGACGGCTACGCAAACCCTAATTGTTCGATTACTGATGATTGATGAGGTCAGTAAGAGTAGGGTTTGAGCGGTTTTGTCGAGTGATGATCAAGGAAGAGAATAGTGATGATATTGGATTGCAACGATGTCAGAATCAGGAAGATAATATAAATTTGGATAGTAAAATGGTATTTTAAAAGTCGGTGGATGGAAAAATGTCATTAAGTCATTATTTGAGTGAAAAAAAGTTATTTACTAATTAATTAATTAATAAAATGTAAGAAATTATCCTGATAAGTACTAATAAAAAAAATATTGTCAAATGATAGGTGGTAATATTATATAGTCTGACCTTATGAACCTGAAAAAATGGCACACTTCACCTACGATCAAAAGAAAAAAAAAAAAATTGCAGAGGACTTTTCAATAGTGCCACGTGCAGGAAATTCAAAGATTTGTGTTTGTCATTGAAGTTAATTAAATGAATGATTAAGACAATAATCTGAAAATAAAAAACTACAACAGTACGTAACTATGATAGCCTCCAACAGAACCACCGGTTCTGCGGTTCCCCGTTTATGGGAGATCTACTGCCATCAATAGGATCACTCAAGAACCATGAAAAACAGAAAATAGTGCTCCAAGTTTATTTTCTACGCAGGACCACCACCACCACCAAGAACGACCAAGAACTCGATCACCATCTTGGCAATCTTTTATTTCATCTTTCCGACACCGCCTGGGAAAGCCTCACTGCCTGGGGGTCAGCGTAACAATAATGTCATTCGTCGATATGCCACCGCCTGTTTACTAAGATCATCATAGATTATTAATGCCCTAGCATAATGAGATTCCATGCCACCTTGATGTTGTGGTAAAACCAGCCATGATGAGCCAAAATCCCACCAAAATATGCCTCTAGAAGCCTCCGTGGGTCCCGCCATGCACGAATTTTGTTCTTTTTCTTTCCTTTCTTAATTATCATCATTATTCCGACGGTAATATATATATAGAAGATGCAAGAAGAAGTACACTGTAAGATGCAGTTGCACCAGCTAGTCATATATTTTTGTGTTTAATTCGAAATCTTTTGGTATGCTAACAATTAAAATTGAATTGTTATGCTTGAAAAGTTAGGGCTGACGTGGACTCTCGTCAGCAAAAGCTAATCAGGGTTCAGGAAGGTTTTGTATCATCCAGACGCTGTCAAGTCTCGCGGTGATGGAAAAGGTATAGTTCTTGTCAGTGCAGCAGGTAAGTGCTAGGCTTGCGAGTGGTTATCCACTTGCCCAAGCCCTACGTAGTTTGAGGATATTTCTTGTGAAGATAACCAATGGGATGCAAAGAAGGATTTGTACGGCACCTATCCACTTGCAGACTTGTAATCATTACCTTGAACTCTGCCACTATAAATAGAGGACATCTCTTTCATTTACAGGATTGGCTGATTTTAGTGTAAAACAACTTATGCTCTCTCTCTCTCTCTCTCTCTCTCTAGATTGTAACTCAGCTCGCCTCACACGACCTGATTTTACCCATCTATTAATACAATAGCAGTGGACGTAGGATTCGCTTTTGAGCATCCGAACCACTTTAAATATCACTTCTCATTTATTGTTTCATTTCATATTTCCTTATCAGGTGTGATTTCTAAGCCCGCTTAGCATTTTGCACGTGCGAGTCATTGGTGTCAAAATCAAGCATCAACAATTTGGTGCTAGAAGGAAGGTCTAATTTAGTATTCGCTCTTCATCAAAAATCTCTGACTAATCGATCTTACCAATCAGCAAATGGCTCGCAGTTTCAAGCCTGAGTGAACCGACTATGACAATGAGGAAATCCCCCAGGTACAAGACAACACTTCTCTCGAAGTGTCGCCAGCCCAACAGAGTATCATGATGGATATTCCTTCAAGCTCGCGGCTCGACCCAGCCATCATGAGTTACTTGGAGAGGTTCAATAATACTCTCCAACTGGTTAGCCAAAAGCTAGACCGTTTGGATCGGGTCATTCCACCAGAATCCAATAAGGCGGTGCCACCGCCAAAAAGGCCTGTAGGTCACGTGAAAAAGGGCAAAAGCCCATACCGTGCGCACTGTAGTGCATCAAAGAAGGGGAAAACAAGTGACGAATAGCTGACCAAAGGGCTCCGAGGGACCAAAGAACATCGTTCGTGCAACGGGTAGAATACTCGTGGCACTACGACTCGACAACATGTCACAGCATGAGCCGTCCCACGCCACATCACATGGGCACTCCCACAAAAGTGCAAGGCGAGGAGATTCCCAATATCGTCGAAATGATGACCTCGACCATGGTCATGCGGGAAATTCTCGTCGTCCGCGGGTCTGCTCGGACCACCGCGGAGATCGAAAAAATTCCCCGAATCACTCAATGTTATCACATATAGCTCCAGCTAGCGTGTGTCAAGGTTTTTCGGAGCTTCCAACTGAGTCGAGGAAGAGCCCGATTTGCGGTCTTTCCTCATCCACAACTGTGAGGGTCGAACCCACGTTGTGGAAAGTAATTCCCAAAGCTGTCTCAGATTGAGGAGCTACAGCGAGCGTTGGATCAACTTAAGGCTTGGCAGAATGAGCGTGGGAAGGTCGCAGAGGTGTCTCCCTTTTCTCCAACAGTGTTAGCTGCTCCTCTCCCATTGAGATTCAGAATGCCTGACATGCAAGCATTCGATGGGAATTCAGACTCGCAGGATCACCTGTACGAGTTCAACGACCTCATGGAACTCCACCAAGTCTCCGACTTGGCCAAATGTCGTTGCTTAGCAGTAACCCTAACTACCTATGCCAAGCGCTGGTTCAGGTCGCTTCCCGTAGGATCAGTCAGCTCATGGCCTCAAATGAGCTCGTCATTCCTAAGACACTTCCAGGCGAACATGAAGTTTTCAATGCCGTTGAGCTACCTAAGCAACATACGGCAAGAGAGGGATGAATCCCTCCAATCTTACATAGACAGATTCCACAGGGAACTCCACAAAGTGGCTAATACTCCCGAAGAGTTTGTTCAGACTCTTATTATCGTGGGAATTCGCCCGCAGACAGATTTGTGGAAGGAACTACAATCCAAGGATGATGTTTCCCTCACTTGCTTCTACAACCTCACCAAAAAATACCTCCAAATTGAAAGTTTCGTGGCCGCCGTCAATCGCCATGACCCCGATCCCTAGAACAATGCTCCCAATCGGGGGGAGAATAGGAGGACTGATCGCAGATGGGCTAATGACGATCAACAAAAAGGAAAGAAGCAGCAGTTTGAGCCCAAGAAATCTTATGCCTCGGTTTCTTGTCGCGATCGCGACAAAAATCAATACACTCCTCTGAACGCCTTAGTATCTGCCATTCTGGATAAGTTAGAGGAGGCCAGCTTGCTCAGAGAGCCAAAGCCCATGAAGAATCCCTGCTCAACCAGAAACAATAAAAAGTACTGCTGCTATCATAGGGATAATATGCATCACACCGATGAGTGTCGAGCTCTCAAGAAGGCAATCAAAGACCTTATCAAGCAAGGGCACTTCAAGGAATATGTTAATGGCCCAACTCCCATTCAGGAGAAAGATCAAGAGGAACTAGGGAAGAAGCGCCGTGGTCACAAGGGACTCTATTGTGTAGGGATCATCTTCGGAGGACCACACCTCGCAGGGAATTCTCGAGGTGCCTAGGAGAGGTATGCTCGGGAAGCCTGTCATGACTCACGCCTGTCATGACCCCGTGAGTGTAATGAGCATGGCGTCGCGACCTGCTAAGGTTTGCAGAGAGGAGGAGATCACCTTCTCTGAGAAAGACGTGGTGCGATTGCATCCTCCCCATGAGGATGCTCTCGTCATTGCGCCTGAAATAGGTTGGTACGAAGTCCACAGAATTTTGGTGGACAATGGAAGCACCGTGAATATCCTGTTTCAGCGAGCTTTCGAAAAAATGAAAATGGACGAGGCAAACCTGAAGCCTACCTCCATCCCCCTTTATGGTTTTACTAGGGATCATCTGATTCCTAAGGGAACGATCTCGCTCCCGGTCACATTGGGAGAAACTGACGAAATGACCAAAATAACATAATTTTGGTAGTACACTATTCGTCTGCCTTCAATGGAATTTTGGGACGACCTCTATTGAGAAATTTCAAGGCAATCACCTTCATCTACCATCTGAAAATGAAGTTCCCCACCCCGACGGGGATAGGGAAAGTAAACGGATCTCAATGCGAATCTCGCAACTGCTATATAAGAGCAGTGCAGATGGCGTGCAAGGGAAGAGGAATACCATTTGGCATCCCCGAACAAGCAATGGCGATCAGTAGGTTTGAGCTGCAGCCCAGCCCGGTAGAGGACAACATGGATCCTCGCATCCAAGAGTGCCTTCACAGTGGGCCAATCAAGGATTTATCTGAGGTATCAATCGATAAAAATGAGCCGACCCGAGTGTTAAGAATCGGGAGTAACCTCAACCCTCAGCTCGCCAAAGACCTGACAAGTTTCCTTAGAGAAAATGTCGACGTGTTTGCATGGACTCATGCTGATATGATCGGGATCAGCCCGAATGTCATATGCCATACGCTGAATATCGACAGTACGGTCAAGCAGGTTCACTAGAAGAGAAGAGCAATGGACCCTGAACGTTATGCTATCTTGAAAATCGAGGTAGATAAGCTCCTTTTGAACGGGTCCATTTGAGATGCGCCTTACTCGAGCTGGGTTGCAAATCCGATCTTGGTAAAAAAGCCTAGCGGCAAGTGGCGAACTTATGTTGACTTCACCAACCTCAATAAAGCCTGTCCGAAGGACAGTTTTCCCTTGCCAAGAATTGACCAGCTCGTCAATGCCACCTCTGAGCACAAGCTATTGAGTTTTATCGATGCCTACTTGGGATATAATCAGATTCCGATGTACGTGTCAGACGAAGAGCATACCTCGTTTGTTATAGATCGGGGGCTGTATTGTTACAAGGTCATGCCCTTCGGCTTAAAAAACGCTAGGGCGACTTACCAACGGTTGGTTAACCTAATGTTTTTCGAGCAAATCAAAAAATCAATGGAAGTCTATGTTGATGACATGCTGATCAAGTCGCATGTCGCTTCAAATCACATAGCACATATTACTGAGATGTTTAGCGTACTCCGAAGGTACAGAATAAAGCTCAATCCTCTCAAGTGTTCATTTAGAGTATCCTCGGAAAAGTTCCTAGGGTATATGGTTAACCAATGGGGGGATAGAAATCAACCCCGAGAAGATCCAAGCTCTCCTTGATATGAAAAGTCCGACCAATCGAAATCAGATTCAGAGTCTAAATGGGAGAATAACAGCTCTTAGTCGCTTCATATCAAGGGTAACAAATAGCTGCTTGCCATTTTTTAATATACTTAAGGCCAATAAAAAGTTTGAATGGACTCCGGAGTGCAAGCAGGCTTTTTAGAGCATAAAAGAGTACCTCAGAAAGCCACATTTCCTGTCTAAGCCTTTCCCCGAGGAAATTCTACTCTTGTACATGTTCATCTCTCAGCATGCGGTCAGTGCAGCTCTCATTTGAGAGAAAAGTAGAGTCTAATGGCCAGTATATTATGCAAGCAAGCGATTGCTGGACGCCGAAATGAGGTATTAAGAAATGGAGCGATTAGTTTATGCCATGTTGATCGCCTCCAGAAAGCTGCGACCCTACTTCAATGCTCACACAATCCATGTCTTGACCAACTATCCGCGCAGGCAAGTCCTTCAAAAGTTAGAGGCTTCAGGTAAGTTACTCAAATGGGTAATGGAACTGAATCAATTCGATCTGCATTATAGACCAAAAGCAACCATTAAAGGGCAGACTATTGCCGATTTCATTTCGGAGTTCTCGTACCAACCGAATCAGGAATCTGAGTAGTGAGCCAGCGAAGTCACAGAGGAAATCGTTCGAAACTTATCGACTTGGAGCCTTTATGTCGATGGTTCCTCAAACAGAAAAAAAAGTCGGGGCAAGTCTTCTCCTCCTCAGTCCCAAAGGGACTCGCATCCATGGAATTCTTTGATTTGGGTTCTAAGCTACGAGCAACGAGACCGAATATGAATCGCTACTTGCTAGCCTGCGATTGGCAAAAGAAATAGGGTTAAGTGCGATCAGTATTCACAGCGATTCCCAGCGGTTGTCAATCAGATCTTGGAAGAATATCAAGCCAAGGAAGAAAACATGCTCAGTTATCTAAAAAAAGCTAAAGCCGCACTCGAGTCTTTCAAGCACTTCACGATCAGACAGATTCCTAGAGACAGTAACTCTGTCGCAGATGCCTTGGCAAGAATAGTCTCGTCGCTAGACTCAGATACACCAGAAAATATTCCTGTTCGATACAAAGAGATTCCTAGTATCAGCTTGCCCGAGCAGGCCATGGCGACAACAGAGTCAATTTCCTGGATGACTCCAATTATTCAGTATCTCCGAGATGGGACTTTTCCCAATGACAATGAAAGAAAACCATGAAGAGGTGGCGGAAAATGTTGATTGAAAGTATGTAAAGAGTTGGATTAATAGGATTAAAAAAATTTCAAATAAAGTTTGAAAACATTATATCTTCTCCTTTGCTTAAGTTTGATGAAGCCAAGATTCAAAATAATGAATCCTCCACACTTTAACACCACCTTGAGAGGGTGAGAGAGTGGCCAAACCTAAGAGAGAGAGATTGTTTTTCTTTTGAGTGAACAAAATGAATCCTTAACCTAAAATGCAACCATTTGCATTTATATATACATGGGCCATTTTGTAATTAGTTGTTTTTCACTTCTATGCCCCAATAAAATCTTATTTTAAAAGGAGCCCAAGTATTTATTATTTTACCCTTTGAATAATCAATATTATTCAAAGGCCCACGTAAACTAAACTAGTTTACATTAACAACCCACAAGTTTACCCTTTTGCCTTTTAACTATTAAAAGGTTATTTTAGTTCATCTCATTTATCTTAACGCTTTAAGATATAATAATTAAATACAATTAATTATTACTTGACCATTTTAACCCTTAAAATGTCACAAATAATTTTCTATGTAAATATTACCATAGAAATCTTATCATTACCCTCGGAAGGTGCTAGCCCTCTTCGGATAATCATTTTTCTCCCTTATTCTTCTCTAACTTCTCAAGGCTATTGGTGTGACCATGTAGGTCCACCATGGATTAGCCGTGAGCCGGTTCTGGATGAATCCGAAAACTTGTCTGGAGGCCCAACGACTACGGTAAACTTCTAGAAATATGTCATAGTCCCTAAACCACGATGAAGAAATAATTCATCGAACCCATTTCAGATCATATGTACTATGCAGGTAAAGTCCCTCCATTGATATATCCTGATCGAGTACGGATTCATAGAACGTCAAAATCCTAAACTCGATCTTCTACTGAATCGTTGATCAATATGTCCGGAACTCGTCATCATGAACTTGCTTTCGTATGACTAATAATAGACTCTGGCCAGAGATTCTGATTTTTCAAAGGATTCAGATTTGTATTTTATTAAATACAAATACCAATATCGTGACATATCATCTATAAAGGTAATGAAGTATTCAAATCCTTCCCTGGCTAAAGTACCAAATGGTCTACACACATCTGTATGTATGAGTCCTAATAGTTCTTTAGCTCGCTCTCATTTACTCTTAAAGGGAAAATTGGTCATCTTTCCTTGGAGACATGATTCACAGGTTGGATAGGGTTCAGAACTCAATGAGTTTAGGATCCCACTTTCTCCAAGCTATACGAATCTTCTCTCTCCTATATGACCCAATCTATGATGCCATAGAATTTTAGGATTTGATTCAAATCGAGTTCTTTTATTAGAAATTGTATTGATTGAAGCATAGTCATTTAGTTCTAAGACATACAAACCATTTGTATTCACAGTTTTATGATGCGTGTTTCTTACAACATGCAAAATGTAGCAAGTATACTAGTAGCACAAAGTAATAAAATGATGAGTAGAGTATCGTTCCCACGAGGATTGTTAGCAAAGCACTGAGTTTCCTAATGTTATCAAGTTGAAGCAATCGATTTCTTTGGATTGATGGGAGCTAATTCTAATTAAAACTAACAATGAATTTTAAACTAAAAACTTAATTAAGAAGCCAGGGGAAAACGAACCCGCTAGCCCTTTGTCTACGTTGTATTTGTTTTGTTTTCTTTGTTGTACAGGAAATAGGTGAGGACTTGGTCGGATGGACGTCGGCAAGCGTGGAGATTTGGCTGCACTGTCCCTTGTTTCGTTTTGTTTCGAAAGTCCTTGTACATATGATGTTTTGTTTTGTAACGAATGTGATTACTAAGTAAAGAAAATTTTTGGGCCCAACTTGTTTTGATAAATATGCCATCTTTTTATTAATCGATATTACGAATCTGGTAGAAAGAAAGTAGTTGTTACAGCTGGGGATCCATAAAAAGTTTACCTCAGTCGTAAAACCGCAAGCCAATGGTCAGGTCGAAGCTGTCAACAAGACCATTAAGCACACTCTAAAGGCTAAGCTTGGCATTGCCAAGGGTAATTGGGTCAACAACCTCCTAAACGTTCTATGGGCATATAGAACAACTCCAAGAACCTCTACTTCAAAAACGCCCTTCTCGCTAGCATATGGCTGCAAGGCTATGATCCCAATGGAAGTAGGGACTGGTTCACTTCGAAGAGACTTATTCAATAAAACAGACAATGAAGCACTTTTGCGTGCAAGTTTGGACTTAATTGAAGAACACCGCAGCAAGGCTCGGTTAAGGATAGCATCCTACCAGCAGTGAGCAAAAAGGTTTTTTGACTCTAAGGTCAAGAGAAGAGACTTTCAGGTCGGTGACCTAGTTCTGAAAAAAGTCCTTCTCAGTACAAGGGAACCGAGCGCAGGGGTATTGGGACCAAACTGGGAAGGCTCATACCACATCACCAAGGTGATACGGCTAGGAACGTATCACCTCAAAAGACTTAACGGTTCCAAAGTACCACGAGCTTGGAATGCTGAGCATCTTCGCCCCTATTACCAGTAATTCTGAACTCACTCTTAATTTTTAATCTCCTTGTAAACTTTGTAAATAAGATCGCTCTTAAGCAAATTTATCTTGTATGATCTTGTTCATCGCAATGTTTTTACAAAGCTTTCTGTTCGCATAAGTAACATTAGTCTTGTGAAGTATGCAAAATTATAAGGGCTATCACAAATGGCTACAAAAATATTTCTTTTATTTATGTAATAGAGATCAGTATAGAGAAAATTAGGATATGCAGAAATAAGATTGAAGGCAAGGTTGTGCAGAAGCAGGAAGAAGCGATCACTGGTGTCCACCTCTAAACCTTGAGGGTGCGACCTTGGTATCCCCTACTTGGTCGCCGACCACCCAACAACTGTTAGGTCTTCTAGGACATATTCCTCTGGCTGATCGCCCCCTGGAGGAGGCTCTTGTTCCGACTCCCCCATGTCATCATCAGCATCCGCCATGGAAGTGAGGATGTCTTGGTACTCGATTGGCAAGTCGGAAAGGTCCATCCTTGAGTTCCTTGGCCGTAGGCTATAGATGACCTGGATTGCCCAATCGGCGACCTTTCTCCAAATTTCCAGGCTTTGCCACTTCATTTGATCAATTAATGAAGCGACTCTCCCCTGGGAGAATTCGAGATTCGCCTCCAGTGTTCTCTTCTGCTTCTTGGTGTTTTCCCATAACCGAGCTCCTTCTTCCTCTACCTTCTTGGCCCATTCGAAGTTTGCTTGTAGCTCCTGCTCTTTCTCGCCACACTCTTTGGTGAGTCTGGCCACTGTCCTCTCGAGCTCTTTGATCTCTTCTCAAACTCAACCTTCTGGAACTCTAATGTACGAAGGGCAGAGTTCCTCTCTACCAGGTACTGGTTTGCTTGGATGTGATATGCCTTTGCCTCCGTGTCCACAGTCACTAGGTCCTACTTCAACTTTGTATTTTCTTCCCTCAACTCGTGAAGCCCCCAGCAGAGTCCAAGTCGGTCTTCTGTTGGGTCAAGTGCAGAGCGAGCAAGGACTACATGGGAAAGAAAACAAGGGTTAAACTCTATTGTTCTGAAAAAACATAAGGGGCGTGAAAACCAACTGATATTGGGAAACCCTCAATGAGAACGAGCTGCCTTACTTAGCTTTGTAGCTGGAGCACTGTAGTGATCAGGTCCGCAGGTCAAGAGGCCACGAACTCCTCAAAAGTCGTGGCAAGTTGGCATTCCAGGAAGGTGTACACCGCCAGCTACAAATGTTTCGAAAGTTGTCTCATAGAGTCCAACACGGGTGTGTCAACCTCTGAAGGAGTTGGCACCTCGCCAACCGACTCTTTGCTTGATCTCCTTCGGGGGATAACGGCCTCCCCTTGTCCCCTACGCGAGCGCTCCGGGACTATTGTAATGTCAGGCACAAGCTTCAGGGTTGCCCCCGAGCAAGAGGCCTGGTAAGGCTACGACCTCTCGGGCTGCACCCTTGAGCCCTCTGGCTCGGACTTCAATTCCTTAGCCCGTAGCTATTTCCTCTTCCTGGTTTTCTGGCCCATGGTTTTCTGCTTAGGAGCGCGAGCAACCTTAGGCCGGGAAGCTTCCCCTGGTCAGTCGTAGGTGTTCGCGCTCCCACTATGTCCCTCCGACGGGGAGATCGCCAGGGATCGCCTCGACTGGCTCAGTGGGGGCGACCAGGGGAAAAACGAACCCCCTAGCCCTTGTCGACGGTTGATGTGTGTTTCTTACAACATGCAAAACGTAGCAAGTATACTAGTTGCACAAAGTAATAAAATGATGAGTAGAGTATCGTTCCCACGAGGATTGTTAGCAAAGCACTGAGTTTCCTAATGTTATCAAGTTGAAGCAATCGATTTCTTTGGATTGATGGGAGCTAATTCTAATTAAAACTAACAATGAATTTCAAACTAAAAACTTAATTAAGAAAGCAAAATGAAAACACTAATAATCAATTCAAGTAAAGCGGGTAGGGTTTTGACTTCATTTGGATTTTATGGGTTAAACCTAAAAATTACACTACATTCACATTCATACGCAATGGTTGTAAATCGAACTCACTAAGGTGTTAAACATACCCTCTCGGGCTATGTTTTCCTATTCATCCTTATTAACCTTCCGCACCCAACAATTTGATGTTTAACAATTCCAAACTCATTAAGCAAAAGAATCCTACAATGATTTCATTAATTCTTGAATCTATCTCTAGCATCCAATACTATAATGGTGATTACCTAATAAGCCTAACATGATTCATTTCTCAATCTCATCATGTTCATCACATACAGCATTAAAACTCAGAGTAAACACACAACCAAAGCATATTCATATGAAAATAAATAATCAAACACTTAACCCATTAAAAATCCAAACTACAATCAAAACCCTAACCCAAAATAGATTAGTTCATAGCTAAATCAATAATACAAAAATGGAAAACGGAAATAATCAAGTTCAACATAATGAAACTGAGATAAAAGATAAGAAATTTCCCCAAAAGATGAATCCTTTAGTTAGAATTGAATCTTCTCCCTTTTACAATCCAAATCGCCCAAAGTTCATCCAAAAAAAATGTAAAAGTAGCTAACCCTAAACAGACGAAGACTCTTGGGCAAAAGGCTAAGTTTTTCTTTTATACCTCGTCCAAATTACCCAGCCAAAACACGCACAAAGCGAAACTGTGCTTTAACAAAACTGAAAATAATGATTGTCGTCGCGGCGAAGAGTGAAGCAGACACGCTCGTCCCTGGCTTACTTCGCCGCAGCGAAGACAATTCCTTCGCCGGGGCGAAGCTTCTTGAAAAGTTCTGAAATTACAGAACTGCCACTCTGCTTGCTTCTTCGTTTGATTCTTCGATTCTCGGTGCTCTCCCTTGGGAACAAGCTTCATCGTGCTTTATCCTGCTTCGGAACTCTCCCATCTTCTGAGATCCGCTAATTTCTAAGTCAAAAATATCCAATTTTGTCCTTAATTGCTCAAAATGTCCATTTTAACCTAAAACACGAAAAGTAAAGAATTAAGCAACAGTTTAGGTCAAAATGCACTAGAAAGTACCTGAAATCTGACAAAAATGTCTAATGAAAACTGTATAATCCACGGATTATCAACGGTCTTGGGACTTTGGGTGGCATGGTCGCTGCATGAAAGTATGATTAGTAAAAAGGATCACTGCATGCAAAAGAAAGAACTTTTAAAGTGCACGGACACTTACGAACTAAGGGTTCTAGAGACGCTTCAGAATTGAAGAAACCGTACTTCCTCAAGTTAGCAGTTGTCATGAGCAGTCTCGCGTCACAACTCTGCTCGAGCAAATTACCAAATGCTACTATTCGGTTGAAATCAGTTAAAGCCGACAACCTGGTCGTCTTGTTTCTTGCGAAAGGACGGAAAAGTTCGTCAGAAAGCAAAAACTGAAGGAAAAGAAAAAATTCACAAAGTAAAAGAGGGCAAAACCTACTCGGTTCCCTAAATTGGCAAAGCCATCATATTGAAAAAAAGAAAAATTTCGTTTCATAGGCCCCGACATTACTAATGTAACCAAATATGCCTCCCTCGATCGTAGATCGCTTCGAGAGGTAGAAAGAGTCTTTGTCCTTGCTCTTTTTCAGATAATAGGAGCATGCAAGCTCTAGCGCAGTTAATTGGCCGAGACCATTTTCACCACATGCGATATACATAGCCACAGCTATCATATACGCGTTAGTCATCAACTGCAATAGTGCGACCTCGAAGTGATCGAGGATCTACTTAATAAAGGGGTGGAAAGGTATCAGCACCCCGCATTTGAAAATCGCCTCGGAGATCGTGGTCATTCCCTCTGGGGGATTCCAAGTTGTATACATTATGTGCTAGTAAACATCCACGCTAAGTGCATATTAGTCCACTGCCTTCTGTATTTCATCTCGGGTGGCCACTAACAGGATCTCCTGCATGGGACCCGTCAGGGCATCCTATGCCTGCGAGCTTGTCCCTTCGGTTGTTCTGGTCGTTGAGGCATCAATTGCTTCTGCGGTCTGAAAAAGGAGCGACATGCAAAGATTACTCAATCTTCGTACAGTATTCTGTACGACGACATGGAAGAACAAAAAAACCCTAATGTACCTTCCTTAAACCCTAGAAAAACCTTAAAAAACCCTTGGGGACCACCCCCAAGGATTCGTGCCCTAAATACTTACTCTTTATAAAAGAAAAAGTCTTCTCCTCACAACTGCCCATAAACACGCACCACAAAAGTTTACCAAACAGTTCACACCCACCATTATCGTCAAGACAAGCTATCTACAAAGCATAAAAGAAAAGTAAAGGAGAAATCAATCCTCTTTACCTCTTTGCTATGGGAACGGACTTCCTGCTGTAAACAAAAGGTGCGCACCAACTAGAAAATGGGAAGACTAGTCTCGTGAGAGTTTTGTTCTTTCTCTGAAACTATGAGTTTCGTGACAATGCTTGAGGCGAGCCTGGGGTTTTATAAGGGGAGGAAGCGACGATTGATTTTCCCTAAGTTAAGCGACGCTTGGGCGGAATACGTTTCTAGCCATTGATTACAACCACGTGTCATCAATCTGCAAGAAGGAGTAATCGTCACGCTTCGAGAACGTCAATCGACTCTTCCCTCCATTGGAATAACCAAGTGACGACTCGATTACCTCCTCCACATTAAATGCGCCCTCATCCGCATTTAATGCCTTGAAAGGGAATGTCGTTTAAATGCAAGGCTGGCACTTATTGCGCACTAGACACATCTATCAAAATCAAGATTATTTTATTAAACGGATTAGCTGTCAAGCGCAACGGATAACATCTGAAGAAGTTGTTTGGGTAGAACACTCTTTGCTGCGTATTGATTATGAGACAATGCAATTCTTTGTCTTCGGTAAAGATATGCTAAGTATTATCAGGTCGTAGACCGCAGATGGGATGTGAAGCACGTCAGTACGGCACTGAGTAGGGTTTGATCTAGGTCGTCGACTTTGTGGAAGAAAGCCATCTCAGGTTGTTCGTAGAGGCATATGCTGCAACCTTCTTGCAGCTCGGTCAGCTCGACCAAGCGTTATTCGAGACAGGTCAAGTCGCGGCATAATTATGAAGTTCTCAAGGTTCAATCCTTAAACCTTAAAAACTGGGATACTTCTGCTATGCCTGAAAAATTAGGGCTGATGTGGACTCTCATTAGTAAGAGTCAATCAGGGGTTTAGGAAGGTTTTGTGCCGTCCAGGCGCTGCCACGTCGCGCAATAACGCAAGTGGTATGGTTCTTGTCAGTGCAGTTGGTGAGTGTCAGGTTTATGAGTGGTTAGGAATTAGCCACCTGCCCGAGCCCTGCGCAATTTGAGGATATTTCTCGTGCAGACCACCAATGGGACACAAAGAAGAATTTGCACGCACCTACCTACTTGCAGACTTGTAATCATTACTTTAGAGTCTCCCACTATAAATAGAGGACACCCCTCTCATTTGTGGGATTGGCTAATCTTAGTCTAAAATAGCTTACACATTCTTTCTCTCTTTGTATTCTCTTTAGATTATAACTTAGCTCGCTACATGCGACCTGATCTTACCCATTTATTAATACAATAGCAGTGGACATAGGATTCGCTTTTAAGAATCCGAACCACTTTAAATATCGTTTCTTATTCACTGCATCATTTCATTTTTCTTTATCACATGTGATTTCTAAGTCCACTTAGCACTTTGCACATGCAAGTCATTGATGTCAAAATAAAGCATCAACAATGTGATTGATATAATATTTAGTTTTTAGATAGAAATTATGAAATTCAGCT